>NC_081789.1:23265301-23310301 GCF_963082965.1 Carassius carassius
ACCGGACACATACAGTTTAGCTTCGCCTGGTCGGGCTCCCGAAAGGGAGGAGGACAGAAGGCCTGCAGCACTACAGGTCGTGGTGTAACAGAGGGAACTTTGGGAACATATCCCGCTCGAGGGTATATGAACGCTTTAGTCATGCCTGGTGCAAACTCAAGATAAGAAGGGGCCATCGAGAGGGCCTGAAAATCTCCTACTCTCCGCAGAGAGGTAATAGCCAACAGAAAAGAGGTTTTAAGTGTGAGATGTCTGTCTGAGATATCTTGAATAGGTTCAAACGGGGGTTTGCACATAGCCTCTAACACCACAACCAAGTCCCACGGGGGAATACGGGACCGTACTGGAGGTCTCAGCCTCAGTGCACCGCGGAGGAAACGTGTAACTAGGGGGTGTCTTCCCAGAGACTGACCGTCGAGAAGGGTGTGGTAGGCCGCAATGGCCGCCACGTAGACCTTCAGAGTAGAGTGGGTCAACCCTGCAGAGAGCCTAGCCTGTAGAAACTCCAGAACTGTACCAACTGGGCAGTTTGCTGGGTCTAGCTGGCGGTCTCTGCACCATGAAGTGAAAAGCTTCCACTTCAGGGCGTACAGTTTCCTCGTAGAGGGAGCTCTGGATTGGAGTAGGGTCTCCACAACCTCAGTTGAGAGACCAGCTGCTACCAGTTGTGCCCCCTCAGGGGCCACACCCACAGCTTCCACAACTCCGGGCGAGGGTGAATTATCGTGCCCTGCGCCTGTGAGAGTAGGTCTGTCCTGATCGGTATCTCCCACGGAGAGCCGTCGAGGAGCGAGACTAGATCTGAGAACCATACTCGGCCCGGCCAGAACGGGGCTACTAAAAACAGACGGACCCCGTCCCGGCGTACTCTCGCCAGAACTCCCGGAAGCAGAGCGATAGGGGGAAAAGCGTACAGACGAAGCCTCGGCCAGGTCTGTACCATAGCGTCCAGTCCCAGAGGAGCTGGATGAACTAGAGAGAACCAGAGGGGACATTGTGACGTCTCCTGAGTCGCAAAAAGGTCTACTTGAGCCCTGCCAAACACTCTCCATATCTGATCTACCACCCGTGGGTGAAGTCTCCATTTCCCGGGCCTCGGCCCCTGCCTCGACAGTATGTCTGCTCCCATATCTAACTTCCCAGGAATATATACTGCTCTTAATGAGAGGAGTTTGTTCTGGGACCACACCAGGATCTGGTGCGCCAGCTTGTACAAAGGGCGCGAACGCAGACCGCCCTGGTGGTTGATGTAAGAGACCACTGATGTGTTGTCGGTGCGCACCAACACATGGTGACCTCTCAGGTCTGGGAGGAAGTGCTTCAGTGCACGATAAACTGCTAGCATTTCTAGACAATTGATATGCCACGTTAGATGGCGATCGCTCCACAGACCACGGGCAGGGTGGCCACTCATGACCGCACCCCAGCCGGTGAGGGACGCGTCCGTCGCTAGTGTCACACGGCGACAAGGAGCTCCCAGCACCGGGCCCTGATTCAAGAACCAAGGTTTCTTCCACATGTCTAAGGCACGGAGGCAGCGCCGCGTGACCTTGATAGTGCGAAGCGGATTGCCCCTCGGGGAAAATCCCTTGGTCTTGAGCCACCACTGTAGGGGTCTCATGTACAGCAGGCCAAGAGGTATCACGTTGGACGCAGCTGCCATCAGACCCAACAATCTCTGAAATTGTTTGACAGTGAGTGACTGGCCTTCTCTGACTCTCTTGACTGAGATGAGGATCGACTCGATACGAGCAGGAGACAATCGTGCCTGCATCGCGGTCGAATCCCATACTACGCCTAGATAGGTGGTTCTATCCGTGTAAAATCCGGACTCCCTGTCCTGAGGAGGGACCACCTCGATGGCCCCCTTCTCTAATAGGGTTTCCACTTCCTGTTCCATAACCAGACCCTGCCCGGGGCCCACTATCGTGTGAACGACCCCGTTGAATATAGGCGGCACGGAGCCGAACTGAATGCGGTAGCCTTTTTCTACTATATGCAGGACCCAACGAGATACATTTTGGCAGTAGTTTCCACGCTGCTAAATAATCTACTAAGGGAATCAGTCTCTCGAGACTGACCTCTGGTGTAAGAGACCCCCGCAGGGGCAGCGAGCGTCCCAGCTCCGCTACGCGCACGGGCGGAGGATACTGAGAACGATGCTCGCCCGGGGCCGCTGCGCCCTGGAGCACTGGCAGGGTTGGCAGAACGACCCCTAGAGGGCACTGAGGTGGGACGGGCACCGTGGACTGCGGTGTGTACCGTTCTACCCCAGCGGAGGCTGCCCTCTGAAACCCCGGGCCATTGGCGTCAGGGTTTCTTGGCCGAGGACTTCTTAGCTTCGATAACTGCCCTTAAATCTAATTTGGGCTTAGAAGACCTCGGCCTAGAGCGTCGCTGAGACTCTCGTTCCCGACGCGGAGGAGCACGAGAGGCGACGCTCTGTTTCTGGGCCTCGCGGTGTGAGGAGCTAGGGTGCGGCTGGGGCATCTCCTTCCCAGATGCCCCGAGGGAGCGACGAGGGAAGAACTTATGGAACGCCGCCGCCTGTTTGCGGGCCTCCTGGAACCTGTCGACGACAGAATTAACTGCATCGCCGAACAGGCCAGTCGGCTGGATCGGGGCGTCCATGAGGCAGACCCTGTCCCGTTCTTTCATATGGGACAGGGTCAACCATAAGTGCCTCTCCGCAGCCACCATAGCTGCCATGGACCGCCCAATCGCTCGGGCGGTCTCCTTGGTGGCGCGGAGGGAGAGATCAGCGGTCCTTCTTAATTCAGAAATATCATGGGACTTGATCTCCTCTCCCTCGTCTAGCTCCTTGAGCAGGTCGGCCTGGTACGCCTGTAACACCGCCATGGTGTGCAGACACGCACCAGCCTGACCTGCAGCCGCATACCCTTTGCCCACCAAAGCCGAAGTTGTTCTTAGTGGCTTTGAGGGCAATGCCGGGGCCTTCAGAGACGATGCCGCGCCAGGGGACAGATAGCTCGCAAGCGTCTGTTCCACCCGGGGCATCGCTCTATAACCGTGCTCTCCCATCCCCACTACATTTCCGTAGTAATCAGACGAGGGGATGTAGAGGCGGGCCGAGAATGGACGTTTCCACGACCTGGCGATCTCATCATGCAGGTCGGGAAAGAATGGAAGGCCCCGTCTGGGAGGTGGCTGACTCGCGCGCAGGAAGCGTTCATCCAGCTTGCTTCTCTGCGGTTCGGTAGACTTTTCGGCGGGCCAATCGATACTTAATTTGGCCACCGCGCGAGTAACCACCTCTAAGAGTTCCTCATACTGTAGCGAGTGGGGTGGCGAATCCCTATCGAGCGACTCCACATCGACCTCCTCGGAGGAAGAGAGGCGGAGCGTCGATCCCTCACCCTGAGTGGAAGGAACCGCTGTGCGTGCTTCCGACTCTAGGGATTGGGTGCCGGATCTGGCAGAAGTGGAAGGAGATAGGGACTGGCCCGTCTCCATTCCCTCTACCAGATCGACTTGCGAACCCCACGAGTGCAGCCGCCGTTCTGCCTCGGCAGAAGCGGGACCAGCACCGCGGGGAACGCTGGCGAAGGCCCCCTCCTCGAAGAGGGCCCTCCGGGAACGAAGCAGCGGCACCAACATTCGCTCACAGTGCGGGCAGTCGGCCCCCTCGAGAGCCGACTCAGCGTGCTTCGAACCCAGGCAAACCACGCACAGGTTGTGTGTATCCCCACCCGTTATATATCTCGGGCAGGGAGGAACACACAGCCTATAACGCGATTTGGAATCGCCATCTGAGTGCTTAACTTTCGCCTTGCTTTTTGGCATGTCTAGGAGCTCTTTTAACTGGACAGACAACAGTAAATAAGACTCACAAGACGGACAAATGACATTCACACACAGAGCGCTTGCTGAAAGACGCGAAGCTGACGCCAGCTGCGTGGCACGTGCTTTTATAGCTTCCTGGTCGCTTACGTCACCACGTCGGTGACGTCACGCCCTTCCATTGGACTGATTACACACGATATTCAGAGTCGCGTACGCTGAACGCGTTCCCCAAAGCGATTCGACGCAGCTCGAGTTCCTGAAGAGGAACTAAACTAACTGAAATATATATAACTTTTTAATTTCAGCTAGTTGACAAGGCAATATTTCTCATTTTAATTCAGTTTCACTTTGTGTTAAATTAGTCAAACTAAAACTAAACTAAAATAAATAAAACCTATACACACATATAAAAAATATGTGCAGATATACCAGTATATCAGGTAAGGTCTCAATGTAGAATTATGTCATGACTCAGCTTCAGAGAGAACAAGACACAAATTTCAAAAGCAGTCTTATAAATTTCCATGTATAATTAATCAGGATGTGGAACATGAACTTTTATCTCCCAAAGAAAAAAAGGAGGAATGAACAAGATTACTCTCAGGATGTGAATGTGAATCCCTGCATGGTTTCTCTTTCTCAAGGAATATCCCACACACTCAAACAACAGATGAAGCTTGGCAGGCCTTGAAATGTCTCTCTAGCGTTCTCCACCTAGATTCTGTACAGCAGCACATGCCTGACACAGGCCATTTAGAAAGTTTAGTGGGGAACTCAACTCTACACTTTGTACATTTTTATTTCTCATACATTCTCGTACATTTCAGTTTTCAGTTGTTTTTTTTGTTATTTTACATGGAGTGAGTGGCCTCATATTTGAGGTCACAAATTATAATGCTTAAAATGATCACATTCATAGGAACAATAATATGGTTAATAAATATTTCCCCTCATTGACTTATATATATATATATAAAATTATACAAATTTATTTTCTCTCTAGACAAAAACCAATGTCCAAATAAGATGTGGCAACATTTAATTGAAATTCAATAACTTGCCTCCAAAACATATATAAGAATTGAAGTTTATACACACAAACAATATATATATATACAGTACAGACCAAAAGTTTGGAAACATTACTATTTTTTATGTTTTTGAAAGAAGTTTCTTCTGCTCATCAAGTCTGCATTTATTTGATCAAAAATACAGAAAAAAACAGTAATATTGTGAATTAGAAAACTCATTCTAATTAATTCCCACTCTTCTTCGGTGGTAACTTAACCCAACTCCGTGCTTCCTGTAATGAGAGCTGTCAATCAAGGTACAAGCATGTCCTGTGTGAAAGTGACCAATCATAAGAGGGTCAGTGCCCTCCTTGGTTTCCACCCCCAAATTGTCAAAAGTCATGTAGACTCGAGGGAGCAGAAATCAGCTGAGCGAGCAGAAATCCACTGCGCGAGCAAAACAGCATTCCGCGAGCAGGATTCCACTGTACAAACAGAGTTAACCTATGAGAGTATGCCAGGCGCTCGCTAGCAGCTACCTGTACACCTCTCGGTTGTTGAATTTGTGCGCGAGTACTTTTATCATGCCAGCTGAAGGATCATTTTTGCGCGTGTGAAATAACATAATGTGCTCATGAGCATGTCTTACACGCTCATAACTTTTGACTAAAAAATAACGCCATAGCCGCGTATCACGTACAGCAGGGCTGCCAACTTTTGAGTTCAGCTTAGAGTGAGATTCTGGGGTCGTGGCTTTGTTATGGGGGAGGTGCTTATGGAGGGGCGTGGCTTGGTATGGAAAAAAATACAACACAAAATCCTTGCATTAGCAGAAGTGTGGACGGCTGATACAAGCGTTCTTTTCTTGCCTGTCCCTGACACTTTAGATAACATCCTATAACAGAAAATTCAAATTTATCCATACTGACACCACCAAATATCAAATATCTGGACATGATTGATGAGTTGTGATTGGGCCGTCCGCATCCACGCTGCAATATGTCATTTTCATCATCAAGAGGGCTCGCGGACAGCTGCACACCCCACCTGCGTACAGGCAATTTATGTGCATGCACGAGGTGAATGATGAGACAGAAGTGGTACTGCGTGTCGAGCTCATCCGCCTTTGGAAAGCTTGGAATGTGAAGTATATCCGGGCAGGGCCTTAAAGCAGCCTCCTTAACGCACACCTAAAAATGTGGATTTTTATTTAAAATTTGACGAATATTCGAAAATCTTTTTTTTTTTTTTTGACAGCCCTAACGTTACTAGGCATGTCCAGATACTGTTTTTTATGATAAAGTTATGTAAAACAACTGCTCAGTGCTGCTGCAACAAACAACTCTGCTAATGCTAACTTAATTCAATATAAACTACAGTATATAACCGCATAGGCCTATTAGTTACTAGCCTAAACTGGACGGAGACAAGAAGCGCCCTGTAACTCACTGACCTGCCAGCGTTCACAATTCACATGGTTCAGATGGGAGGGAGAACGGCTGACTACACAGTTTATGGGAATAAATTGTGTATTTCCCTCACAATTGTCACAAAAAAAACCTAACTAAACTGTCTGTCCGGTCTCTCTGCGAGTTGCTTTGCGAGATCATGCGGCGCAATTTTTTTCCTCACTGCTGCACGAGTCTGCGTGAGAATATGGGGGTGTGGCGTGAGAGCGTGAGAATTGGGTCAATTGCGTGAGTCTCACGCTGAATGCGTGAGAGTTGGCAGCTATGCGTACAGCGACACTGAACAAAGCTCTCTTCTGCGAAGTTCCCCTCGAAGTCCCTCCTGCACCTGAACGGACAAATACAAATCGCAGTTTGAACAAACAAAAAGATGTGAAAGAGCCCAATTCAGTACTCGCGGTTTTCTGGTGTTCAGGGCTCACGCAGAGAAAGGCGTCTCAAAACACTTGAACATCCAATTTTGCTTATTTTTGCTCTTGTGCCGACAAATACATACAAAATATGTAAAAATATCCACCTTGGAAATTATGCTCGAAAAAACTAAGTTATTTCTTAAGTGAAAGTAAACAGTTGAGGAAAAAATGGCATGTGTATTATATTGGATGCGTTCATCGTCTCTTAAAGTGACCGCGCCTAATTTAGCAATAGCTGCTGTAATGTTAATCCAAGAAAATGAAAATCACTCACTGTTCTTGACTGAATTACTTTGTAGTTTTAACAGTCAAACCAAAAATTATTCAGACACCAGATATCAATTTTGATATATATATATATATATATATATATATATATAGCAAAACTGTAATAATGTGAGAAATGTTGAAGGTGTCTGAATAAATGTAGGTTTGATTGTATATTTCATTTTTACATTGAAGACTATCCCGTGCTATTTTACATTTAATTATTTGGTTTCTGTACCTTGACACCTACAAACTTGAAAAAGCACTTTGTGATGCATTTTGGAGACAGGAGATGAGCCCCTGTTTTAATGCACCACCTGGCTTTATAAACCCCTTCTCGAAGACTTACTGTTTGTCAATTTTATTTGGGTAACACACATATTCTGAATGCCTACAACAGAATTCGAATGAGCCATTTTAATCTAGATTAATTTCAAGATCACAGTGAGATTATTATAGATTAAAAAAATGTATCTGCCCACCACTAATATATATATATATATATATATATATATATATATATATATATATATATATATATATATATATATATATATATATATTATATCCATTATTACATTAGAGCAAGAAAAAAAGCACTTTTTTCCTTTTAAGGGAGGTCTGTATCCCATTGTACATTAACTTTGAAATTACAACAACCAGAAATTGCTCACATGAGTCGGGCTCACTGATTAATCCACACCTTTCTGCTAATGTGCCATTACTGTGATCAATTCATTGACAGCAAGAAACAGCAATTGCTTTGTGGAAATTGTTGGAAAGCTCTGGCTCACACCCAGCGCCTCAGTTGAAGTCAGCGCAGGTCTCAGCCTCGCTAATAAAAGATGTCAGTTCAGTAAGAGGAGAGCGAGTGTGGATTTAATTGGCAATCAGGAATTTATTTTCCCCTCCAAGTTGAGATTTGCACATCATCTGATAATAATGGCAGAAATAGCTTTCAGCAATACTGACCTTTATCTGACCTTTAAAATGATGAAAATATTTTAGATTCCACTCACTGTCGAGGCCGTTAACACACAGATGGCGTTTCACCTACATGAATGCCTGAACGGCAGCAGCTAATATTTTCTGTTTCCTTCAGAGCTCTGTCTGTCTGTCCATCACATTCTCATCCGGTATCCTTCACACACACACACACACACACACACACACACACACACACACACCACACACACACACACACACACACACACACACACACACACACACACACACACACACACACACACACACACACACACACACACACACACACACACACACACACACACACACACACACACACACACACACACACACACACACACACACACACACACACAATGAGTTCAAAGGTCTTTTAAAGACACAACTTCTCCTAAGTTGTGTCACTTGAGAGCCATCTTGGCAACGTCCAAGACAAACTATGTTGTAATCATGCAAGTACATCTCATTTACTTAAAGAGAGAGAGAGAGAAAAAGAAGATATCAACTAAAGAGTTGGCTAAGTTTTAAAGAAAAAAAATCTTAGTTGCTTACATTATTTATTAATTTATCCTTCCATCCATCTATCTATTCAAAAGCTTAGCCAGCAATTTAGGACAAAACAAAACAAAACATGTATAACTCTTTAATATGCAGTTGTACTATTTATTTAATAAACTAACACCTTTTTTATTTAAAAAAAAAAAAGGTATTATTGTATTATTTATTTATCTATTTCAATAGCATATTATTTTATATTATATGTATGCATAATAATGATAATTATTGCATACTATTTTTAATTGTTTATTTGTAATTGTACTATTCATTTATTACAATTATGTGTGTGTGTTTTTTAAAGCTTCTAAAATATACGGCCAACATTAATGTTACATATTTTTGAGCAACAAGTAACGTAACTAGCTAGCCTATTCGTTCTGTAACTAACGCCTTAGCCAACACTTGTGATGCTGATCGCCCAACACTCATTTTAAAACTTTTAATCTTTAAAAACTGCATCTTAGCCAAATCAACCAAATTTTAGAAATGTCTGCTAGAATTATTATTTTTTTAGTTAATATTTCTTTCTGAAAAAAAAAAGACAAACATAAAAAGTGAAGAAAGCCAAAATATTATATTTCATGGATGAATATTTACTGAGTGATCCACTATTTGGTAGGGGGTGGTCATAATGACAGTTTGCACTTGATTTAAAGCCAAATTACAGGGGTAAAAATGACATGAAACATCACAGCATTGTTACTTTACTTTTCCACAGAGATTGGTATGTCTATTAGTGCAATCTGTTTTTAGGCAAGCTTTGTTGAATATGTGCCAACAGTGACAGTTCAAAGTTGAAAGAAAAAGAAAAAAAAAACTATATATATATATATATATATATATATTGTTCTTTTTCTTTCTTTTTTTAATTGAAGATACTTAATCCTTTTAGATTTTGAATCTTTTCTTCAGGTATCTTAATTTTTAAGGTCCTACACAGATATTTTCAATAAATAAATTGTTAAACTGCACACATTTTCAGTGGGTCAGTTTGCAAGCAGCTGATAATTTTTTTTCTTTTAAAGGGGAATGCATACAAGAACAAATAAGTTTGAAACTAGAAATGTGGCTCCATGTCCAAATTTTTGTATCTACAATACAAAAAAATAAACAAAAAATCAATATTGATAATAAGAGGAGAAATTCTAAGTACTGCAATAAACAAAGCAGAACACAGACGAACACAACAATTCAATCACTGTTTGATTCTCAGAAGAAAAAAAAAAAAAGACAGTCCAAATGTTTTTGTCCTGAATACAATGCCAAAAATTGTTGAAGCCCATGCAGTGCACTGTTCAGAAATATGTCTGTGTGTTTATACCTGTGCATATCCTTGCTGCTTATCAGTACGAAGTGCTGGCTAACATTAATATGTAACATCCTGCAAGGCTCTCTCTCTCTGATGTAGTTGTGCCTCCTAAAGGAGAGTGAGTCGTGTGTTATCGCAGCCCAGCAGAGTGATGCTATCTGCAGCGTTCGACTAGTTTCCTTTAGGGAATTACCAGGTCAGGTTGGGGGAGGGGCTGGAGGGTAGGGGCTGCAGAGCAGACCTGCGGTAATGAAAGAATTCGCCTTCGTTGTTCGGCCGGAGGAGTATATCAGCATTTCTACATTACTCCACGTGCTAGGCCTGCACTATGAAGAGATTAGGAAAGAGACCGGGATCGTACATCAGCCTCTGTGTGCCGCGGACACAACCGAGAGATAGACCCTTGAAGAATCGCTGCAAAGAGACTTTCAAAACAAGAGACACCTTGCATAGAAACGAGACTGTAGTCCCTGTGTTTGCACTGGCACGGATAAAATCCAACTGTATCAGGAGGCAGATCACATGAGCGTCACAATCTGCACTCTTATTGGCAGACGACAGATCACATTGATGCTAATTTGCACAATACTTTATGGATAACTGGTAATAAGCAGGCGGGAAGGAAGTCGACCGGAAGTTGAATTCGGCCACGTGTCGCCATCTTGTAGCAGAACTTTACTTGCGTTAGCATCCCATTGACTCCCATTCATTTTGGCGTCACTTTGACAGCGAATAACTTTACATCTGAGGCGTTTAAAGACTCCATTTGTCCATCATTTATTTCTAAAGATACACGACAATGTATAAAGGGCTCCATTACCTTCTATGTTACATTATTGCCCCGTAGAAACAGTTTTTGTAAAAATAGGCTAACAATTGCGTCATAACCACTCGACTCTCTGTCGCACAGTAGAGAGATTACTGTACAGACAGGAGGAGAAGCTCGCAGGCAATCGGGGAGACGTCAAGAGAGAAGCCCATAGATACAAGCCCAAGCCCTACATTTTAAAATACTATACAAAATAATGAATCAGAATACTTACTCCTGCTCACTCACGCCAAAGAACTCCCCGCTCAAGCTCGCCGTCTCTGCAAGATTAACGATGGCAGTTTGGACGCACAGCTACTAGAAGATTTACATCTGTCAGACAGGTTGCTGACGTCATCAAGCTTAGTTTGAGTCTGCACGTCAGAAACGGAAGTGCTAAAAATTGCTAAAAATGGGCTTCACTTGTCTCAATTGAGTTCCAATGGGGTCGCTGTGTCCATTTCTTTTACTGTCTATGGTAATAAGCCTGGATGACAGAAATGCATAAATTCTGCCTTCTATTTAATTCCGCTGAACTCCAGCGAGCTGTATTTGAATGCAGAAATACAGACCACGTGTGAGAAATAATACTGCAGGTGTCACATTTTTACAAGAAAACCAATTCAATTCAACATTACATAAGTAAAATAGCTAAAAATGTATATTCAATGAGAACAAAAGTGTAGGGTGGGTCTTTATTAAACATTATTTAAAGAGTAAAAAAAGAACCCCCCCACCCAAAAAAAAGGTTTCATGGTTTACACAAATATATGAAGGAGCACAACTGTTTTCAACATGGATAATAATAAGAAATGTTTCTTGAGCAGCAAATCAGCATATTAGAATGTAGTGATGCACCGAAATGAAAATTCTTGGCCGAAACCGAAAACCGAAAAAGAGAAAACAAAGGCCGAAAACCGAAACCGAAACACCGAAAGAAATTATGCCAATTATTCCATTGCATTTATTGCTATGACCATGTACTAACTTTACTAAAATTAAGACATTGCAATTGCATAAATTAATATTAAAGTTTCAAAGATAATTACAATTACATAAATTATAAAAAACATAAAAATACATAATTACAAATTATGCAATATTTATTAAGCACATTGCAACAATGCACAGTATAAAATAAAATTCAAACTAAAAATGTATCCCACTCATGTGAATATTAAATAATAATGTACAGGCCTACTGGCCTGCAGAAAGGTTTTAAAATGAACTGTTCTCTCATAAAAACAAAGTGCATTTAGGTCAAGTGCATTTGAAATTGTTCTCTGTAGGACTAGAAAGTGCATTACTTCTCCAGTAGGCAAGACTGTTATCACTTCTGGGGATGGGGACTTCAGACAGATAACCATCTAGCTGTTGAGCAGTTGAGCTTGTCATCTGCCTGACATTTGAGAAATATTTGAGAGAGTGTATTTAAATAGGGGCAGGGCATAAATAATTTGTTTTATCAAATTAAAGCAGAAATCTAGCAGAAAATCTAGCAGAAATATGGCTACAATCTGATATTATGTATGTATATGTATATATATACGTGTGTGTGTGTGTATATATATATATATATATATATATATATATATATATATATATATATATATATATATATATATAGGCTACTGTAAATAAAATGTCACATATATAGTAGCCTAAGAACTAGAACAATAGCCAATGTATTATTATTTGAGGCACTTTCTTGCAGAATTTCACTGAAAATATCAGACAACGAGGGTGAATGCCAAGAGACGAGTCTTTTTTCCGCGCTCTTATCTGTCTCCTGCGCTTGGCGCTTCTCCGTCTCCACGCGGGTTCTCCGCAGCCAGCGCGGCCTGTATCATTTCTCGTGCGCGCTGCCTTATTTCCGCATCCAAGTAATGATCTTTATAACGCGGATCAAGCACATTCGCGATGAAGTGCAGAGGATCCGAAAAGATCTCAGTGAGACGTGTGCTAACAGACTCTATAAGACTGTACCTTTCTTTGTTCTCACTTCGTGGTCCGTCTCAATCTCTTTGTTAGGAGACGCTTTAGTGCTGCGAATAAAGGAATAAGAAGAGAGAGAATGTTCTCACTGGTGTGAAGTGAATGTCGCGGGGAGCTCGTGGTCTGCGCTATGCAGGTGCACGTTCAGGTCGCGGTTTCTGTTTGCGTCATCATCACAACATTTCGGCCGTGTTGTTTCGGTGATAAAAGTCTTTCGGCCAAAAACCGAAAATGCTCTTTTGGGCCATTTTCGGCCGAAAATCTTCGGTGGCCGAATATTCGGTGCATCCCTATTAGAATGATTTCTGAAGGATCATGTGACACTGAAGGCTGGGGTAATGATGCTGAAAATTCAGCTTTGCCATCATATGAATAAATTACTTTTTAAAATGTATTTAAATAGCAAACGGCTGTTTTAAATTGTAATAATACTTTACAGTTTTACTGCATTTTACTGTATTTTTACCAAATAAACGCAGCCCTGGTGAGCATAAAAGATTTGTTTCACAACATGTTATCGATCCCAAAATGTAGGCTACAATAGCCAGTAAATAAAGCAAGTAAAAATAGCAATAAATAGCTCATTTGTATTACGTGCAAAAAGTGATGATATTTATAGTGCAAAAGAAAAGTAGCATGATAAAAAAACATAAAATGTAAAACATCCAGCTGACGGATTGTCAATTAGTGAAAATAGCATTTTAATATTCAGCCTTAATATTATCCATCAGGAACTGATTGGATAAGGAAATGTTTTGCAGGACTGACAGTTGGGGAATGGGAATGAAAAAATTAGATGGATTGATTACGTCAAGCAAGTTACTGAATTTAGATGAAAACGACCAGTAACGTGTTAAAAAAGCAAACATTCAATTTTGATTTCATGTTGACTTCAACATCTAATGAAACAGCCTCATTTAACATAAATCCCCAGTCGTGGAGCAATGCACATGTTTACAGATTGACCTCCAGCTAAATTTTATCTTAGCAGGCCCTCTGTGGCCATTCCTAATGAGGGTCCCCTGGCTATATTTTGCATTATGTATAAAATGTTTTCCATTGCAAAAATAAACCATGTTTTTTTAAAAGCAGGTCAATAGTATAATGAGGATGGAGAGAAGTTTAAGTAATGTGTCAGGCCTCCTGTTTTAATAGCGCTGCTCCCAGCAGGTTACAAATATGTGAGTGTTATAGCAGAATTTTATAGTCATTTGACAATGAAATCCACTGGATTATTGATCGTACACACAATGCTGCACATGCTGTGATAGATCGAAGTTAGACATGCTGCTTAAACGAGCTCAGAAATCAAACTCTGAGAAACAAATAACAAAATGGTGGCATTTTAAAGCATTCAGTGAAAAGGGAAGTGTGTAATGCCTGTGCCAACAAACAAAAAGGCACAAATAATGATTTTTTTTTTTCTCTCTCCCTGTTTGCCATTGGTTGGGAAAACAGACAGCCCCACCCCCAAATTGCATTTCCCAAAACCATCGTTAGCTAACTATAGTTGCTTTTGGGAAATGCATCCCTGGCTGTTTCTTGCTATGTTGTAATCATGGAAGTACATCTCCTATCTATTTGAAATTAAAAACACTGAAATCTCCAAAACTTCTGGCATAGCTTATGGCAAAGCTTATATAAAAAGTTACAAAATAATCTGTATATTTGTATATTTTTTCATTAGAACTAAATTAATTAATCAATCAATTAATTAATTAATTGCTTCTCTTTCTTTCTTTCTTTCTTTCTTTCTTTCTTTCTTTCTTTCTTTCTTTCTTTCCCAGTGGATGAATGGATTGATGGAAGAAGAGATGGATAAATAAATTAATAAATTAAATAAATAATGTGGTGTTTTAAAACAGGATCACATTTATTTATTAATCATTCATTCATTCATTTCAGTCTGTCAGAATGGAATAAATAAATACATATTTTTTTCATTCATTCATTTATTTCTGTCTTTCCCAGAGGATGAATAGACTAATGGAAGCACAAATGGGTAAATAAATAAATGTACTTCCTTCCTTCATTTCAATCTGTCAAATCGGAATAAATAAATAAATACATAAATAAATACATATATATTTTTTTACATTCATTCATTTATTCATTCTCGCACTTTAATCAATTAATCAAATCTATCAAAAAAGAAAAAAAAAACATTAAACTTGGACAGAATAATTAATTTAGCTTAAAAAAACAGCAAGATCAAATAAATGTATTTGTTTTTTATTTTAGTCTGTCACAACAAAAATAAATAACCAACCAGCCAAACAAACAACCAACCAAATATGATTTTTGAGTTTTAAAAACACCACAAGGCCACAGTGTTTACACTTTCCAGGAAAATCAAACTGCAAATGGCTTATTTCTACAGTAGCTGTCTCTGCACATCAAGCTTGGAACGAATACGTATTTTACACTTCATCTTTAAGTCTCTCGTTCCACTGCCATTTTCTCAAGTATCTTTCCAGAAAAAAACCCAAATAAAGGTAATGTCACTTTTACGCCACCACAATGACATGTAGCACAGCACTCGTCTCTCCCATCAACCGTCAAAACACTGAAAAACACTTTGCATGTCCAGGAATCACAAAACCAAATCAAACAGACTCTGGATCAGCCTCAGGCAAAGGGGGCCTCTGTGAACGTCTGTCAGTCCGGCAGAGCTGAGCAAAGAGAGCGGTTTTGTCAAGCACAGCTTTAGTAAAGCAGAAAGGAACTCACCCAGCGGCTGTCCCGCGATGATCCTGGCGTTCTCTCCTGCCACGGCCGCCCGAGCGTTCCTTTCACTCATGTACTGGACAAAAGCGTAACCCTTGTGCACTGAACAGCCCACGATCTTGCCGTACTTGGCGAAGATGACCTCGATGTCGGTCTTTTTCACGATGGCGGTGTTGAGGTTGCCAATAAAGACCCGTGAGTTAAGGGAGCGCGGGTCGTTCTTGTTAGTGACATTGCTGGTCTGACTCTTCCCGGTCATTCTTCTCCTGTAAAGCAGAAACATGATGGGAACGACATCAACCACACCTGATATAGGGAATGTGTGTGTGTTTCACTGTATAAATGTATCTATCTATCTATCTATCTATCTATCTATCTATCTATATATCTATATATCTATATATATATATATATATATATATATATATATATATATTTATTTATTTATTTATTTATTTATTTATATATATGTGGATCCCTTTTGGAAATTTTAACAATATCTCTACCAATCAGTTTTAGCACACCAATGGGGTCAGGCTTGAAAAACACTCTTGACATTTTCCTCTGATTTGGGTACCATTATATCAATATTTACCATATTTAATGGATAGTTCAACCCCAAAATTAAGATTCTGTCATCATTTACTAAGCTGTTCCAAACCTGTATGAGTTTCTTTACACTGTTGAGCACAAAGGAAGATATTCTGAAGTATGTTGGTAAGCAATCTAGCCATAGTATGAAAAAAAAACTATGGAAATCACTGGCTGCCATCAACTGATATATTCTTTTGTGTTTAGTAGAAGAAATTCATGCATGTTTGGAACAACATGAAGGTGAGTAAATGATGACAGAATTTTCATTTTTGAGTGAACTATCCCTTTAATAATATATAATCAAACTTTCTGATCTTACTGAGAATGATGTATGAGTTATGTTATCTTGCAAGATTTTTGTCTTTTTATACTTAATATGTTGCCAGCTCCCATTTTCAGCCACTTATCTCCAACTACCTCTGATATACACTAGAAACCACTTTCATGTTCCAATCACATCCAGATTATAGAGCAAAATCAAGTACCGCTCAACATTTTATACTTGATGTAAACCATGTTTCACCTTTAAAAAAAAACAGACTGCAAATTTTGGCTTATTTGTAGAAAGTTCAAGGCCAACAAAGGAACATTTTCCACTTGGCTCAGTGATGTTGTTTGGAGATCATGTATTCCTAAACTGTTCAAAAGTACAAATAAAATTTCCTCTATCTATATAATTGCTTTCTCTAGTGGAAAAGTCATCTCATCTGAACTAGGGGAGAAAGATACACAGATCAAATATTTGGTTTTTGGTGTGAGAGGACAACAGGGGATGGAGGTTTTTTATTAATTTTTTTACTGGAGGAAGCGTTATTATGGATTATGGACTCATATTTTGACCCAAAGCGATGGTTTAAAGTTAAAAATGTCTTAATGATAGATTTGTTTCATACAAACATGCAGCTTTTCACTTCACAAGACAATAATTTATGGACTGGAGTGATGTGGATTATTGTGATGTTTTTATCAGCTGTTTGGACTCTCATTCTGACGGCACCCATTCACTGCAAAGGATCCAAAAATCCATTGGTGAGAAAATTATTTCTCCAAATCCATTCTGATGAAGAAAACTCCTCTATATCTTGGATGGCCTGAGGATGAATATACACTTCCAGGTTTTAAGTGAACTATTCACATAAAATATTACATTTATCCACCAAAAAGTGGAACAAACTTCCAAAAAACTTTCTAAAATCACTTGCAGTGTATTCTATGTCCCTGACTCAACCTTCATATTTTACCATCATAAAGATTTTAGGATAAGACATTGTATTGTTTCCTTATCATGATAAAAGAACAGCTATTGGAGCGATAACAATAATCTAACTGCTGTTTATGGTATATAGCCTACAGACTTGTGATTACTACTGATCCTTTGAAAAGATTGAATCAGCGACAGCACCGGCGTTTTTAACATCCACACCACCCAACACACTGAATATATGAGAATATGAGTGAGCGCTGGTGTGTGTATGTGAGAGATGCATGTGTTTATTTATGTTTATGTCTATAAATGTGCGAGAATATGAGCAGTCTCTGAAAGCGTGCTGGTGTGAATGCGAGAAAGCGAGCGGTGCACTGCTGAGAGAGAGTAAATGAAGGCCTCAGGTTTATGCAGTCTCCATATTACTCAGTGAACACACAGTCAGTCAGTCTTCACATCAGAGAACAGAACAGCAGCGAGATCCTCCCACTGGGTGTCATCCAACTCCCCTTCCCACACACACACACACACACACACACATTCAGAGACAGTGACTGCTATTGTCTGAGACAGAGATGCATTATGTTCTGTCTCTCATGCTGTCAATGACATACTCTCACAAGACAGCAAGAATGAACACGCAGCTCCACTGAGACACTAGTGAGACAGTGTGTCTGAATCAAAGGCGCTGACCAAACGCGACACGTTGAATTGCCCAAATATATACTTGCTATTTGTTGAGCTGCAGGAGTGTTGAGTTTCGCCGCTGATGGGTCGTTCATGTAGTGGTTTTAATCTCTGGAGGTCGACAGGTCACAAGAAGAAATTGCTATTTATGGATGCCATAGTGGTACTGGTGGGCTGCATTACCATAGCTTTCGCAAATCTGATTTATTTTTGGCAAAAACTGATTAATTTAAATTGAAATAACATTATGCAAGGAAAAGTGTTTGTACATAAATTGTGAAAATGAATGACTTCTGGTTGCTGCAAATCATTTATTTTTGCACTATAAAGCTATTTGTCATCACATTATTTGCAATAAACAGTAGATATTTATGGAAACCCATTTCTACCACTGAATATATATTTATATACATATTTTTCACAACTGCAAAAATGCAAATTCTGACTTTAGTCTCAGAATTGTATGATATACACAATATAAATTCACAATTCAGTTTTTTTCCCCCAGAATTGTTTGAAATAAACACACAACTGTTGAGTTATTATGGAAGCATATGAGTAGCATTATTCAATTTGGGATGTAATATTCAAAATGAAAATGCAATATGTAAAATGACAATGCATTTCTGTATTTACATTTACATTTTCCAATACATTTGTGCAACGTTTGATGCAAAATGAAAATGAAAATCAAATAACATAATTTTCATTTGCCATTTCATACACCAGTTTTAATATGTAAAATGAATACTAATTGTAACGCTTTATAAGTTGCAAAATTAAAATGAAAATGTATTACAGAAATGATTAGATATGTATAACATGTTCGAGCAAAAACTGTGGCAAAATGATAATTTAAATGCTATTTTTCTTAAATGCATTAACACTCACAGTCAAGACACTTACGATTGCATTTTCATTCAGTGTCCCGCAATGAATGTAGCAAAATTCAATTCAATTCAATATTTCATTCGCACTTCTGGGCGGAGCTGAAACACTGCTTTCATCTGATTGGTCGAATCGAATTAATATTTGAATCAGATGATGCTGGCCACATAATTCGTGCTGCTGAGACCTGCAAATTATTTCTAGGTTGTAGTATTGCATGAATATTGTCCCACTGATAAATACAGTGCAAATAGTTCTCTCTCTTTGGAAAAAAGTGAAGTGGAAATAAAAATCAATAATAGACTGAACAGTTCCATGTCTGTAACATTTACCACTCTCATATTTTAAGTCATAAGGCACTAGGTATGTGTGTGTGACATTAATAAATAATTGTAAAAATGAATATAGTTACATTTCTAAATAAAAATAGTAAAATTAGCTATGTGCTGCTCAGTGCTCCTGTAGTCTACCCCAGAGCGCCCTCTCGCGGCTGTAGACGGTATGTAGATGTTTTCTCTTGGTTCTGAATAAATGCGACTTATATATGTTTTTTTCCCCGTCATGACGTATTTTTGGACTGATGCAACTTAAAAATAAAATACGGGTAACATTATTATTATTATTATTTATTATGAGAGTAATTGACACAGACTAGAACTTTAATGTTTCACCAAATTCAGCTCAGATCTTCAGACTCGTCTGACTCGTGTTGCTGTATAACTGGCCAGACTTACCTTCCCAAAAAATCCTATTTAATTTTATTTCATAAATTTAACTATATTTATTTCCACTTCACTGTTATCCAAGGAGACAGAACTATTTGCACTGTTTTTATCAGTGGGACAATATTTATACAATACAGTATACAACCTAGAAATAATTTAACGGGGTCTCTAGCAAGTCGCAGCAGCACGAATTATGTGCCCAGCTACATCTGATTCAAATATTATGCTAATTAACAGTGAGCGGTGGTTTCAGACATTACAGTGCTTCACTCGCACTGACTCTTATTCTGCCTGAAAGAATGAAAAGACCGAACTGAAGGTTGAGCGATACGACCAATCAGATGAAAGCAGCGTTTCAGCTCCGCCCACAAGTGCGAATGAAATATTGAAGCCATGAACCGAAATTATCAAAACGTACACGGACCAACTGTCTTGTCCATGTTCTCTCACTTGAATCCTCTTCTTGAGATTTGAGTCTCTGACCTTCTGCAAGCCCCGCCTTGTTCACGCAGTGATTGACGTGTCGGGAGGGGGCGGACACGTGATCGGCTCGGAATGCATTTTCAATGTGCACATTGAATTTTGCTACATTCATTGCGGGACATTGAATGAAAATGCAATCGTAAGTGTCTTGACTGTGAGTGTTAATGCATTTAAGAAAAATAGCATTTAAATTATCATTTTGCCACAGTTTTTGCTTGAACATGTTATACATATCTAATCATTTCTGTAATACATTTTCATTTTAATTTTGCAACTTATAAAGCGTTACAATTAGTATTCATTTTACATATTAAAACTGGTGTATGAAATGGCAAATGAAAATTATGTTATTTAATTTTCATTTTCATTTTGCACCAAACGTTGCACAAATGTATTGGAAAATGTAAATGTAAATACAGAAATGCATTGTCATTTTACATATTGCATTGTCATTTTGAATATTACATCCCAAATTGAATAATGCTACTCATATGCTTCCATAAGTTATAAAGTCAAAATTACAAGATATAAACTCACAATTTTCTTAATTGCAAGATATAAGTTTGCGTTTTTCTTACAATTGCGAATATATCGAGTTTACACCTTTTATCGAGTTTAAACCTTTTACACCACAATTCTTTTTTATTTACATTTACAATTATCAGACGCTTTCTATCCAAAGCAACTTACGAAGCCGGTACGTCACTGTTCCGAGGAAGGATGAGGTGTTGTGTCCTTTGCTAGATCTGTGCTTTTTGAACCTCTCAGTCAGGGGACTGAAGTTTAGCACGCCTGCACAGGCCAAGTCCGAGGACTGGTGTGTCACGATCTATCAAAAGATGCACTTATCTCCATCCTTCTTCATCGGAAGTTCCTGAGGTTTGCTTTTGGGGGCAAAAGCCTACCATACGGATCTTCCACTGGCCTTGCACTCTCACTCTCACCCCACACTTTCACGACTGATATCAGCTCAATCTGAGCAGATGACAATTCGGCACCGAGGTGTCGTTCTCGCTCACATGAAAGAGCTGGAGTTAAGACTTAACGCCAAGGAAAGTGTGTTTTCTCCAGTTCAGAGAACCACTTATCTGGGCATGGTGTGGGATTCGACCACGATGCAGGCACGTATGTCACCTGCTCGGATTGAGTCGATCCTCACTGCAGTCGCGAGAGTGAGAGAAGGCCGGTTACTCACTGTCAAGCAGTCACGGAGATTGCTGGGTCTGATGGCAGCTGCGTCCAACGTGAATACTATTGGCCTGCTGTACATGAGACCCCTACAGTGGTGGCTCAAGACCAAGGGGTTCTCCCTAAGGGGAAACCCACTTCGCATGCTAAAGGTCACGCGGCGCTGCCTACGTGCCTTGGATATGTGGAGGAAGCCTTGGCTCTTGTCTCAGGGCCCGGTGCTGGGAGCTCCTTGTCGCCGCGTGATGCTAGCGACGGACGCGTCCCTCACCGGCTGGGGTGCGGTCATGAGTGGCCACCCTGCCCGCGGTCTGTGGCACATCAACTGCCTGGAGATGCTGGCCGTGCTTCGTGCACTTCGTTATTTTCTCCCAGACCAAAGAGGTCACCATGTGTTGGTGCGCACTGACAACACAGCGGTGGTCTCTTACATCAACCACCAATGAGGTCTGCACTCACGGCGTTTATACAACTAGCGTACCAGATCCTTATGTGGGCCCAGGACGAATTCCTCTCGCTCAGAGCAGTTCACATTCCTGGGCATCTTAATATGGGAGCAGACATCCTGTTGAGGCAGGGGCCGAGGCCCGGGGAATGGCGGCTTCACACTGAGGTGATGAAGCAGAGTTGGAGATGTTGGCCAGACTCGGGTGGATCTGTTTGCGACTCGAGAGACATCGCACTGTCCCCTCTGGCTTCCTCTGACTCATCCAGCTCCACTGGGGCTGGACGCCATGGTACAGACATGGCCGAGACTTCATCTGTACATTTTTCCCCCGATTGCTCTGCTCTCAGGAGTTCTGGAGAGAATGCGCCGGGACGGAGTCCGGCTGCTGTTAGTAGCCCCGTTCTGGACGGGCCGGGTATGGTTCCTGAGCCTGATTTCTCTTTTTGACGGCACTCCATGGGAGGTTCCCATCAGGAGAGATCTCCTCACGCAGGCGGAGGGTGCGCCCCCGCATGGAGCTTAGAGGGTGTAGGTGTTGTCTCTGAGGAGGCACAACTCTTAGCTTCCGGTCTCTCAACCGAGGTTGTAAGACTGTTCTCCAATCCAGAGCTCCCTCAATGAGGAAACTGTATGCCTTGAAGTGGAAGCTTTTCACTTCTTGGTGCGGAGACCGCCAGCTCGACCCAGTTAACTGCTCGGATGGTACAGTGCTGGAGTTCCTGCAGGCTCTCCGCAGGGTTGACCCACTCCCCCCTGAAGGTCTACGTGGCGGCCATGGTGGCCTACCGCGCCCCTCTCGGTGGCCAGTCAGTGGGCAGAAACCCTCTGGTTACATGTTTCCTCCATGGTGCGCTGAGGCTGAGGCCTCCGGCCAGAAGAAGCTTATGCTAAGCGGTGATCAGGATGCTATCCTAAGCCTCGAGTCCTCTGATCTTCCCTCTCCTGGGGGTCAAGACTCACTCCTTCTGAAGTTTGGCCATTGGACGGGTTGTCCCCGAATTCTGTCAGGCTCCTTCTCTTGCTTTAGCTGTGCTCTTCCACACTAGGCAGAGATTTGAAAGTCTGGCGGCGTGGGCATTCTCGGTCCCCATTCGTTCTCGACGCAGCTCGAGTTCCTGAAGAGGAACGTCTAAGGTTATGTATGTAACCCTGGTTCCTCGAAGGAACGAGACGCTGCGTCGCAGTGCCACACTTCCGGCATCTCTGGCCGGCGCTTGCTTCATCCTTTGAGGCTGATTACCGCTCATGCTTTTATGCTTCCTGGTCTCTGACGTCACCCGCCTATGATGTCTCGCTCTTCCATTGGACTGATTATACACATTATTCAGAGACGTCACGCTGGACGCGTTCCCCATTCGTTCTCGACGCAGCGTCTTATTCCTTCGAGGAACCAGGGTTACATATGTAACCTTAGACGTTTTTCATTTAATATTTATTTTATTAATTCATTTTAATTAATTAATTAGTTTTAGGCAATAACAACGACAACAACAACACTGTTGAGCATTTGTTAATGGAGAAGAAAGTGAGATTAATAAATTAGGCAAGAATGTGCACATTTTAAATTACTAAAAGATAAAGAAAAAATACATGTTTTGCATTTGTATTCACAGTTGTGTTAAAATATATGTGTTTACAGGTTAGCAACAAACAATACTGGAGTAAACTACTCACACATTGTTTTAAAAAAGTCAAACAATCACTTTCTAATCTTTAAATTTGACTGATTATAATTTAATAAGTTTAAAGCTATAGTTTGCGTTCTTAGTTACAATTCATGTAAATATGATCTACTTCTTTATGTAAATAACATTTCAAAACACTGAATAGCATATGTCTGATAACCATTTTTAAAAGCATAACCATTATAAAAGGAAATACAGAATATAGTAGTAACCCAGAAATCAAGCTCAGTATATGCTGTTGCTCTGCTTTCGTGTTCGGTGTGAAACAGGAAAACTCACAAAACGACACTAGTATTTCGTGTCGACGTCTTCAAACGCCAGTTAGAATTTAAAGCTCTCTAATGTCACTGAGAAATGAAGATTAGATTTATTTATCTTATGGACCAAATGCTTGAATAATGGATCCAATACTCTGTAAATAGGATTAGTTGCCAAGGTTACCTGCATTCTGGGAACGGTGCTGGCTGAAGGCTCACACATTCAAACACGCACCGACAGGCTCGCAGACACACTCGCGCTCTCGTGTGTGCAGTCATTCATGGAGAGAGAAATTGGAATAGTGAAATATGCCCTCTTGTAATTTCCCAAGCCACAATGTGGCCACGGGATCCTGCCATAAAAAACAGCAAAAAACTCTTTCATGCTGGACAGGGATCATTTCGGTGAACACACCTGCACTGCTTGTACATTCCTCTTTTTCTAGCACTCTCTACAACTACACCTCTTTCACTTCTGCCCACAGAAAGGAAAATATAATTATTCTTTGAAATCTAAGTTGCTTTTCCTACACAAAAATGAGATTAAGTGGATTTTTAAGTATATCAAAACTCAACATTAATGTCTCAACCTCGGAGCTTATCCTTTAGGTCATGAATTGGACCCCAAAACACCAACTACTGTACATCTCTTGTTTCTAATATTTATCTTTAGAAAAAGACCACATGTGAGATACATAACCATGTCTCAAAGATTTGCAGACACCAAAAAGATTTGTAAAAACAGTAATCTAATATTGTAAATAACTGAAATAACGGTTTTCTATTTACATTTCAGCACACTCCAGTATTACAGTTTTTCTCAATCGCTTTGGAGCATTTCTCGAATCATCCTTAAAGGTGCAATAGGTGATTGTCTTCAGAAACATTTCATATTACCAACTCATTAGAAGTGAGCTACGTGAATGAACTGTGTTCCGATCGATAAGATCCCTACACCGTGTTCAATGCTCCCTACTCCCTGAGCAGGGGATTACCTCACTTCGGAACATGGGTTGAATTGGGAACAGCTGATGTAGCATATTGTAGTAATGTTGTCTCTGGTATTCTGGTCTGTTAGCATAAATGTGTTCAGGGGGCGTGGCTTCAGACGGTGATCGCAGGGAGAGTGGGACGTTCACTTGTTAGCATTTTCCAAGATCTCCTGCTGCAACTTTAATATTTGCAAAGAAGTATGTGCATTTCTCAAAACAATTCTTACAAACAGCACCACACAATGGATCACCTGCAAAAGCCTGCAACTTACTCAAAATCTTTAGTTCATCTCTCAAAAGTATTTATGTCAATGAACATATCAGTGCCATCAGAATGAAAAGTCCTTGTGCCAAAATGTCAAAATGTCTAGTCATATTTTCAATATAAGTGAACTCTTTTAGTATTACCTGATGTAAACTATGGCAACTGTTTGGACGACAGAAGGCTGCACTTCTGTATGCCACATATACATTTTAAAAGTACAAATTTACACATTACTGTATGTGGGTATTGATTGAAAGAAACAGTTTCGAAATGTTACAATTATTGAGGATATGGTCGATCTCCCAATGTTTGGATGCACCTCTTCCTCTGGTTTGCCTCTTTCTACCATGCATCCTTACTCCTCTTCTTTTTCTCGGCTGTTGACCCTGATCTTTCCTGGATGTTCATCCATTGTCAGAACTCTTTTGTTGTCCTCTGTCTATATATGCTTTCCAAGATGCACCTTTGAGATATTTCAGATAACTGGTTTGTCAATGGGTGATCTACATTCTCTTCATTAATGAAAGTCAAGATTCATCATCACAAGGATGTAGGAAACCGCAGACAAATGTACATATTCAATTGCATGAATGTACCAAAGCAACCGCAACTTGTTCAAAAGAAAGAGAAACTGCATTTATAATGAAGTGACTAGATGATGTGGAGGTTGAACAAGTAGTTTAATTTCTGATTCGAGAAATGCATCAAAGCAACTGAGAAAAACTGTAAGTGTCACATGATCCTTCAGAAATCATACTAATATGCTGATTTGCTGCTCAATTAACATTTCTGGTAATTTTTGAAAACAGTTGTGCTGCTTTATATTTTTGTGGAAACTGTGATACTGTAAATTTTTTAAGGATTCCTTCATGAACAGAAAAAAACAACAACCAACAACAGCAATTTGAAAAGGACGACAGCAAAAAAAGCAATTATTTAAAATCTAAAACTTTACAAAACTGATTGTTTTAATACATTCCGATGGAATAGAATACATCAACTTCTTTCTTATTTAAAAAAAATATATATATTTTTTAAGCTTGCCGAGTTTCCATTTATTTTCGTTGTGTGGAGAATCAAGCTATATATTTACTTTGGTGCTCCATGAAGGACAGAGTCATACAGGTCTGGAAGGACATGAGGGCGAGGAAACAATGACAGGATTTTCATTTTTGCCTGAACTATTCCTTAAGGTCTCCTGTGCTGTGAAACCTTTGAGCTATAACATTCTCCTTTGGCTATGCAGCTCTTGGGGGTTTCATGGACGATAAATTGCGCCCGAATCCGAAAAAGCAGTTTGACAGAGAACAGGCGCTGTAATAAACAATAGCAAATATACAACCTCTGTACGGCCTGTCCCCTTAAGAACATTCCTGTGACTGATTTCCAGGCCCAATTACAGTGCCATGAGGTTAGCGCTTTTACACTGCCTCGATCTTTCAGAAGAACATAGGTCTCCTCTCCCTCCTCCTCCTCCTCGTCCTCTGGTCGGCAAATCAACAGCCTGTTATCTAGAGCCTCTGCACTGACACCCTTATTGATGATACCGGACAGGGAGGCGAGAACATTCGCAAATCAGAAAAGATGTGTTAAATTGCCCCTCTCATCAGATAAATCTCTTGTGTGGAGCATTTGTAGATGATCGTCCAGCATCTGCCAGCTGATCTCTCGCTGGCATGTGTTTTACAGCAGCTGGTTCTGGGATTCTCAATTGTCCGCACTTTATTCTAGTTTCATGGTGGATCTGATCAAACATCTGCAAAAAACGAATGGAGGCTAAAGGGTGAATTACTTTATTCACTAACCACCTCTGCGCTGCACTGCGCTGACGTGATGCTGTGGCTGTTGCAATTCAACATATTTAGTGCATGGAAATAAAGGCCTGAATTTGACCATTTTAGGTGCTGTTACTTTCAGGTATTAGTTGAATAAATGATCTTTTGGTGTTATTTTTTGAAACACTCTTGAATATTTTAAGCTTCATGCAGCACATGCTGAAAAATACATGACAATATTTTGATGCTCTTCATACAGTAAGAAATTAATGATGAATATGCATTAATAAGTAAACAAATAAATAACATTTTTAATAATAAATAACAAGTCTTTGCAGATGGTGTGTGGTTGGATTTTTTATATTTTTTTTTAGTAAATGTCTTTTTTTGTATTTCAATTAAAAATAATATTTTAAATAATAAATAAATTACATGTACAATATTTAAAATAATAATAATAGTTTATTATTATTATTATATTATTATAGTTTATTATAATTTTTTTAATTATTTTTATTATAATTATATTATAGTTTAAATAAATACCATATTTCTTGGATTTTTTTAAATAAAAATAAACAAATAATAATTTAAAAATAAAAATTTGTTTTATGGAATCAAATTTAAAAGAAGAAGAACAACAAATAATTATTATTGTTGTTTTTGTTCCTGTTTTAAATTTGATCATTATTTTACATTTTCTTTTATTTAATAAAAACAAATAAATATTTTAGTTATTAAATTACTTTATTGTTTTTCAATTTTAAATAATATTGTAAATATTTGTAATGACTTATAGATTAATTTTATTAACAACATTTAAAATAATAATAATGATGATAATAATACTAGTTAATTATTATCATTATTATTATATATACATTAATAAATATTATTAATTATAAGATTAATGAATTATTAAAATAAGATTATTACATAAGTAAATAAATAAATCTTGGAGTCAGTGCAGGTGGTTGGATTTTTTATATATAAAATCCACAAATAATATAAACTATTAATATTATTAATATTTAAATAAACATTATTAATATTTAAATAAATAACAGATATTTATATGTTTGTTTGCTTGCTTGTATTAAATATATTTGGTCAGGATTTGAACACAAGCTCCCTAAATTCTGCCCAGAAAACACTTTCTGTCAGAAAAACAATTTTTTTCCCCCTTATCTCGCCAAGGGCACCAAGTGAGCCAGAAATGCCACTGCTGCCCCCTCAAAGAAGATATGTGTGTATTTGTGTGTGTGTGTGTTACTATATAAACCTCACACTGCAGGGGCCCTTTACGGTACAGTAGAGTCCCAGTAACAGCACGTCTGGATCTGAGCACAGGCTGCTCATGAACCACAAAAGACAAGGATTTGAGTTTAAAAACCTCCACGCTCTGTAAACTCATTAAGAGTCTCAGAATCCCCTCCAATTGACATCCTGTGTGATTTCCAACTCAGTGAACGTGTGTGTGTGGCTCTGCCGAGACCCTGCCACACAACACTAGAGCACTGAGGCAGCAATCAGCCCGAAAAGCCCCTCAATCACACACAGAGAAGACAGGAGAGAGTGTGATAGTCCACCACAGCGACTGCACAGTGAGCACTGCCACAGGGTTAAAACAGTCTGACTGTTACCCAAACACCCCGGGTGCTTCCTCAAACTTCCTGGGTTTTGAGTCACGATCACGCCCTGCCAGGAATACCCATAATGCCGCTGGGTAGAGAGTGACGTGAGTCTGTGCAAGAATCAGGAATCACTCTGTGAGCCTGTCTTCATATCACAGCATAACAAAGACTTCATGAATATTAATTAGGTTGTGCTAAAACATTTTAATATGATATTTTACTGTTTTTATAAAGAATCTATGAGATGTACTGAGACAGAGAGCTGGTTTCTAGTTTTGAACTGAGTATTCATTCATTTAGCTTTGGAAATAATAATAATAATAATAATAATAATAATAATAATAATAATAATAATAATAATAATAATAATAATAATAATAATAATAATAATTAATAACTATTATTAATATAATGATAATGTATTGAATAAATATCTTACGCTAACTAAATAAGTAATTTACCAACTAACTAAATGAATAATAAATAATAAATATAATAAAATAATAATTATAATAAATAAATAACTAAAGAAAGAATTAAAGAAAGGATTTGTAGTTTTCAGAAAATTATTTTTTGTTTTATAGAATCTAATATAAACACACACACACACACACATTTATATATAAATATTTAAAATAAAATAAAAAACATATTTATTAATATATTATTCAAGTCTTATCTCATTAATAATAATTTGATCATGCTTATAAAACATTAAATAATTAATCAGGTGGTTATAATAATAAAATAAAATTACATAATCAGTCGAAACTAAATTCTAACTGTTTGATTAAAAACATTTAGATAGGAATTGAAATATACTTTATATACATATATACAAAAATAAACATTCAATAATAATATTATTCAAGTCTTATCTCAATATCTCATTGATTATGCTAATGAAATATTAAATAATTAATCAGGTGTTTATAATAAAATATTAAGGGTCAAGTATTTCACTTGACCCTTAATATTTTATTATAAACACCTGATTAATTATTTATGGGTCTCAATACCGCCAAATATATTTTTTTGTGCTCATCAAAACAGCATCAGTACACTGCACTTTGTTTGAGGATTCCACTGGAATGAACAGCGAGCTGTGGAAATGCAATACAGGAGTGGAGAGCTGTCTGCGCCAGGAAACATGGCCACTGTCGCTTTCCTTCACTGCTGACAGCCACTCAGCAAGATCCCATTGTATTACATACATCCCTGTCGAAAGCTGTTTCAGAAAGTGCTGGAACAATATCGTCAACACAAGCTCTCACCATCCCCGGAATAAATTATGTCAGTTTTAAGATTATGAAATAAATAATTCCAGCTCAAAAACCTGATTGCTGCCATTTGAAGCTGAACTGATGATGAAATACACAGAGCTGTGTCTAATAGTTGAATTTTATAAACAGAAGAGTTTGCCTAATCAAGCATTTCTATTAGTACTTGGGTAAACTTAGTAAACTTTGGTTTTGCTAGATATAATTGCTATAATGATTTTCACCTTGAGAGCAACAAAGAGGGCAAGAAATATCCCATAGACTTACACTGAAGAACCATATTTCCAGAGACTTGAGGGCGAGCGCTTCTGCATTGGGCAGCCACCTAGTAACCATCCAAAACCGCATAGCAACATCCTGGCAATAAACCAAAACAGTTTTGCACAGGCAAGCAGCACTCATATTGGCTTATTGCATATTGGCTTTTTCTGCAGCACCATCAGAGCAGAATGCATGGAAGTCCTCGCTTCATTCTGTCTTCTCTACAGCTCTCTGCACTTTCCAAACACTCCTTCCAGAATCAATTGACATGGAAGCAAATGACGCTGTCCGTCACTGGATGATTGATGTTAGGGATGGAGTGGGATTGATTTAGGAGGTGGGATGGATGAGAAGGAATGACGGTCTGTGGTGATGGAGCTTCTGATTGCCTGAGAGCGCTCTTATCAAAAGGACACTGAAGAAATGCTGTCAATGACAGGACTTAATTGCCTGGTTTGTGTTTCTGACACACTGCAATGATAATTCTGGGAAAATCCACAAACAGGGAGATCTAAGGAGAGTGACACACACACACAAAAAAAGATGGATTCAAAGTGACAGGGAAGGTCATTTTCAAACCATTTGTGTCCCTGTGATGTACTTTTCTATGTGTGTTTGTTTTTTTCATCAGAATGTCAGGTGATTTTCTTGTTCTAGTTCTGCAGTAACCGTGCAAAAAAAAAAAAAAAAACACATGGCCCTGATTTCTGAGATTGTCCCACCACCACTAATACTAAAACATTTTTATTTAATTTTTAAAATGAAATAAAACATATACAAATAAACAAAAAAAACACAATTTTTCATTTTATTATCAAATTTTATCTTGAATTTCTACACAGGGTCTTGTTTTTTGAGATTGAGACCCACCATCAATAATACTAAAATATTTTTTTATCTATTTAAATGTAAATTAAATAAATAAAACAAAACACAGTACATAAATAAAACTAACTATTACTTAAATAGAATTATTAATGAAAGATTAATAAATAAATGTATTACTTTTTTTCTATATTTAAATTAAAAAAAATATTGTATTTTTATACACACAAAAATATATTTGTATTTCATTTTCACACATCCTGTTTTCTGTGATTGACCCACCACCACTAACACTATTCTTTATTATTTACATCTAAATTAAATTTAAAAACAAACAAACAATAAATAAGATGAATAAATTAACTAAACATTAATCACTAAAATATTTTTTGTTTTGTTTAATATTAAAAAAAAGAAATTATATATACGGTCTTCTCTGTTGTGCACCTGAGAGAAATAGACATTAAACATGACACAATGACTTAATCACATGCAAGAAAAATGACAGCGAATGTTTTACACGATCACACAGCTGTTTGATGTCTTGTTCAGCACACTCCTGACTCATTTATTGCATACTTGTTACCGCAGCCGTCTGAAATACAGGTGAATGCAAAATAATCACATGGAAGGTTTTAATGAGAACGTTTACATTCACAAACAAACACTTGTTTACATTCAACTCTGCACGTAAAACATATTCGCTGCTTATAATGAGAACGTTCAATCCTCACAAACACCCACATAAAAACAAGTTACTTCAGATTAAACAGCTATTTCATCATTATTTAAGTACTGTTTATATTATTTAAAACTATTAAAGACTCTGAGCTACAGACTGACAGTTGAGGAAAGGACTGTTTTTTATCTCTAAATGCACAAAATGCAGGACAAAGAGAGACTTTACATTCATTATGGTGCACTAAAGAGCGTATATAAATATTTGAACATTGACAGCGAAAGAGGCAGCTGCTCTCTCATATGAACTGCCACTTTGACAGTCTGATGACATGTTTGTTATCAGCCGCTCTGATTGGAGAGAGGAGCAAATGCCCTCTGAGGTAATTGGGTAAAAATTCTGGCAGTAGAAAAGCAGCTCACAGTAATGACAGCCATGCATATAATAAGCAAAAATTCAAAGAATTTCAAAGTGATGGGTAAACACAGCTCTACAGCCTTAATGTTTAGATAAAGTGTTTTTTTCTTTCTTCATTTATTCATTTTCGAAAGGCTTGGCCTGAAATATATGTATATGTATATATGTATATATGTGTGTGTGTGTGTGTGTGTGTGTCTGCGTGTGTGTGTATATATATATATATATATATATATATATTATGCTGTCAAACGATTAATCACGATAAATCACATCCAAAATAAATTTGTTGTTTACATAATATTTGTATGTGTACTGTATATATTTATTTCGTATATATAAACAACATCTTCTTTCTTAAATATATACATTCATGTGTTTGTTTTTATAAACACATATTAAATATACACAGTATACATACATGTAAACAAAAACCTTTTTTATATATACTATATACAATTACATAAAGGCATAAAAAAGTACATTTTAATGAAACAAATTTAATGAAACACATTTTAATCGAAAAGATGATTAAAATGATTCTCATGCCACTTTGATGTGAATACAGCGATCTGTCACATCACATTAAAGAGTGTGAAAAACACATTATTGTAAGACATATTGTCGGTATTTCGTTATAAAACTAATTTTGACCAAATTTGAAAGCCAAGGTTTTGTTTTATATTAAAAGTATCAAATAATAAGTTATACAAATTATTTGATACAAATAATAAATGCTATCGAAAATGTGATAAATTATTTCCAAGCATACTCTCCCTGCGAGTACCGGTATATTACACATGATATGATTTCTGCTAATAATCCAACATACAATATATCTGTTACAAAAAATTATAACTTTCCTATAAGGCCCTTAATGGTTTAGCTCCTGCGTACCTAACTAGTCTTCTACCGTGCTACAATCCATCACACTCCCTAAGGTCACAAAACACTGGACTTTTGGTAGTACCTAGGGTAACAAAGTCCACTAAAGGAGGTAGAGCTTTTTCACATTTGGCTCCCAAACTCTGGAATAGCCTTCCTGATAATGTTCGGGGTTCAGACACACTCTCTCTGTTTAAATCTAGATTAAAAACGCATCTCTTTCACCAAGCATTCGAATAATGCATCTTATAATTTTGGAATGCAGTTGTATATGATTAAATGTGCATTATTATTCTTTAGCTTGGGTTAAACTAATTCATTTTACTTGGTTGGAACAGCAACTACACTAATTATGTTTCCCTGTTTTGCCATGGGATTTACACAAGCTCCAGTCTGGATCCAGAACACCTGAGAAGAGATGATGCCAACCCCTCAGAGGACCTCAGATGATGCTAACTCTGAAACAACATACAGAACTACACAATTTTGCTATAAGTGTGATTGCATCATATCATAATTGCTGTTAATAGTGTTTATCGTCTGTTTGATTACGTCTTTAATTGATTTTTCCATACATTTCTGCCATATGCACATAAACTGACAGTCACCAGTGATAAGCTGCTACTACTAAGTATTGTAGAAACTTAATTAAAAATAAAACGCTTTGCAATGATTTGTATCATAAAAAGCACTATTCAAAAAAAGAAATAAATAAAGTTCAAAGATTCAAATCAGTGGCCAGGCCACTGGATTTTCTCCTGGTGCTCCCAATCAGGGCCATTTGCATGCGCAATACTCTTAAAATATTATAACTTTAAATTTTTTTTTTAATCTCATAGCGCTATGACTTTATTCTCAACAATATGGCTTCGACTTTATTCTCATAATTTTATATAATATTATATAAATATTATGACCTTAATCTTGTAATCCTATTTCTTTCTTAATTTATTTTTTTTTCTTTATTTTACATCATGGTAGATCTTGTCTGGGTGTTTAACAGCAGAATGTTGTTCGTTGCATCACCTGGTGGATATTGTATGAAGCACACAATGTTTTAAAAAATCATAAAAAGGGCCTGCAGGGAGCTCCGTGATCACACATGATGAATTGCGTGCTGTCGTGAAAAAATGTGCATTCTTAATGGCCACATATGTAGTTAACAGAAGTTTTCAAGTTTCCCAAAAGACCAAAAAGCAGTGTGAAGTACCACAAAAGTAATCCAAATGACTTGTGAAGTCTTCTTGAGTCATATTTGCAAGGAACGTATTACTATTTGTCATTCACTGATAATCTACCCCAGTGCTTTCGTTCTTTTGTGTTCTGAGGAAGAAATAAAGTCTTATGGGTGAATGCGTGATGACGGAATGTTCATTTTTTTGTGAACTATTTTAAGTGTTACTGGGAGAGCAGCAGTATGCAGCAGTATCCTACTGCTCTCCACAGATGAAATGAATGCAGTGAATCACTGCAATGTAACAGGGAGTGTATGTGTGTGTGTTTGTGTGTGTGTGTGTGGACATGCATGCATATTTATGTGCAAAACCTGCTCTTCATTTGCCTGTGGGTGTGTTAGTTAGAGAAGATACTCTCTCCGTCTGTGTGTGTATATAATGAGTAAGGGGTTTAAAAAATAATAAAATTTGACCCTGAAATGTGATGATACCCCTAACTAAAAAATGATAGGTACAGGCAGGTATACACAACTTAACTTAACTTAAATTAATGCAAATCCCATTGAATTTTTTAACTGACCCTAGAATTTTGAACAGTAGTGTATAACAGTAAATATGATTAAAAAATATAATTTTTACATATAAATATAAATGTAAAATATAGAATAAATATAGAAAATAATTTAAAAATATAATCTGGAAAACATTTACTGTTTATCTACATTCCCTTATGATAAAATCAACATAATATATTTAAAAAATAATAATAATAATTTTGAGTGTGTGATTAAAAGTGATTAATCTTAATTTCCAACAAGTTATTTGAATAAAATGGTAATAAAAACCAATGCACAAGTATTGAAAAAGTATATACTAGCAAAGCTATGAAAAACTCAACAGGGCTGCTATGTTGTTCTGGGTAGTAGACACATTGCTGTATACTGTCCTAAGTCAAAATTCAATCTTCCCTTTCCACTTTCAAGCCCACTTTGGCTCGGTTTCTGGGTATTCCTATTGCTCAGACACAAAAACATGGTGTTACTATAGCACTAAGGTCACAAGTTTGATTCCCTGGTAATGCATGAACTGGCAAAATGTACATCTTGAATGCAATGCAAGTCACTTTGGATAAAAACGTCTGCCAAATACAGGTAGTTTTATTCACCCTTTTTCCATCGTTAACCCAAACACATTAGTGGCTCTGAGTCATCGCAAGAACCGAACATGAACTTGAGTGGAAAATGAGCGGACAAAAAGGGCTGTCCATAAACCAAGTGGCCCAACATTTCCCAAAGGATATAAAAAAAATCTCAAATGGGAAACATTTCCAATGACACGTCCGCTGTTGGCAGGGCATAACGACAAATACGTGTGCTTTCTTGCCCTTCAAGAAACCACAACAATGTTTTTGAAGGGAATGAGTGAATGAGAGCGAGAACATTAGCCAGTCTAATTGAGGTAGATTCAGCCCCCTGCCAGTCTGACAGAAGACACTAGGATAATTACAACTGTCAGGAAGTCCAAATCACTCAACCCAGTGTGCAATCACAGGTTGAAACCTGACATTAAAAGCGAGTTGTTGTCATTAGCATCCCCATAAATATCTGTGGCATGATTTAGGGCTGCTTCCCATCCCTGTTTGTCCCTGCCGTCACATTGTCTCTCGACTCTAGGACATCTTGTTTATGCCCTCCTGGATCTCTGATCTCATGTTGGCTTTTTAAAATGACTTTTTGAAAGTCGAAGAGCCATTCACTAAGCACTTGCACCACTTTTGTGCATGAGATTCCAGCAAAAGCACGTCTTAATCACTAACCACCCACAATTCAGTTTAACAAAGCACCATCTGCACTGATATGGTGTTGTTTGCATATTTAAATTAAGTCACTGTCGTTCTTTCTTTGCTCAAACACACATTCTTTATATGCAAATTAAGCATATTATAGATTGCAGTTTGTTCTCAAAAGTCAACGCGTTTTGCTTGATGCAATTAATGTACAGAGCTTCTTTTAAAAAGGATGTTTGCGTAAATTCTCTATTAATCATGACAGCAGTAATTTATCAAATGATGAAATGGAGAAAACTGAGATTTTCTATTAAAATGTTTATTTCATCGGAATACCTGGATCCTTTTAATGGAGAAAATAATGCATGTAAATGAACAATGCTACTGGCAGTCAGATAATGAATTCCCAACCAAATACCTGAGTTAAACCGACCAATCTGCCCACCGTATGCCCACAAGAACATATTCAATTTTTTATTCCAGATACTTTATTCCAAAAGCAAGTCAATCTCATCTTGCTTTAATGTGATTGATGCCTTCGGCTCTTTGATGTTTCAAAACTTGAGATGTTTTTCCATGATGAATAAAAGGCAGGACAAGGAATGGCTTTAAACAGAATGTCTTGTAAAGATGTTTTTTCTCTCTCTCAGATTTCAATCTGAGTGAAGGTTTTCTTCAGCGTCTGGATAAACACCAGTGATATCACAACCATGTAACATTAAATGCTCCATCAAAACTGGTTCACCACTACAGCTCTTAATTAGAAGGCATGATGCATGCTAGGACATGTCACTCCTCCACAGAGAGGTTAGAAATTGCTTTACTCAAAGCTAAATATACATAATGGCACTGAAACAGGACAGTAAAAGCAGTACTCAACCACTGTGAAGATCCAATCTCAGTAGCACTTTAGACTAGGGAACACATATTCACTAGTTTTTCACTAACCATGAATAAACATTGTTTTCTCAAAAACACAAACATGTACATACATGATGCTCACATATTATTATAGCCCAGTTTGTGGTGATTAAAGTGATATTAGACATTAGCCATTTAGGTGTTTATAAGTAACCGAAAAAAGCACAAATGTCAGGGCATGACAAAACTTCTCCAGGCCCCAAAACCCCCTTAGACCTCAGAGGGTTAACTGAAATGTGTTGCTTATTGATAGTCTGTAAGGTATTTGTTGATGTGGTTATTTTTAGATATTGGATACGGTTAAGAGATCTAGAGCAGGGCTTCTCAATGGCAGCCCAAGAGAAAAATGTTCGGCCAGTGCTAATATAAAATAATGTGGCATGAAAATTCAAATGCAGCATCAGAAAGCGACATTAACTTACATCATGCCTACACCAGATGCGAACAGCGCGGCGCGACCAAGCGGCAACGGGCTGTTAGCTAAACGTCTGATGCACATGGAACACAAAAGTGGAACACAGAAGTGGAAAACACTTCAGGAGTGTCAAAGTCATCAATGGATTGGTTGAATTATACAGGATTTCCGGGAGATGTGTGTGTCGCGTTTTTTCTGCCTTGAAACAAAAATTCTGTGGCGCCAACCCCCTCACGAAAGAAGAAAGCCGTCGAGTTTACAACTGTGACAACAAGCACTTATCAGGATCAACTAAATGCTGGATATTCAAAAGTATGTGAAATATCTAAAGAAGATATAGATCTGAGGCATAGAATCTTTAAAATGTGTCCAAAATTTTCATTAATAGGTGCTTCATAAGACAATGTGCTAGTAATATGCATGTTAATAAATTAATAGAGCAGTGTTCTCTAATCTAAAGTGTTATCACAATCTATTGAACTTTTTTGTTGATCATTTCCCAATTTCCACCATTTTAGGTCAAGGTATATATATATAAATAAGGAATTCACTAACAATGAACTGCATACACTCAAAAAAATAAAATAAAAGTGAATTTAAAAGGAAAAGGTCTGGTTAATAAAAAGATTTTGTGTTAAATTAATGTGAAAGCAAATGCAGGTTTAGTTTATTTTTAAATGCATTAAGTTTTTTTTTTTTAATTGGTCTGAATTAAGTTACACATAAATTACACATTAATTCTGAATTTATAATATACACCATTTACAATTAATTCATTTTTATATTTGCATGTGCTGTCTGTGTTGTTGAAGTAATCTGGAAATATCAGGAGATTAAAAACAAATCATAGAAAAGGTCATAGAAAAGTAATCAAAAATAAAATAAAAAAATCTATTGAATAACATTTAATCATGAAAATATACACAAATAGTATAGATTTCAGCAAAAATCTGCACTTTGTCCTATTAAGATGCCTGGGATAAAATGTCCCAATTATCCTGAATAAATATTATCTCTTTTTAATAAAATAAAATTAATTGAGCAAATAAAAAAATCAGCCAGTGCGACTAATGCTATATATATAATAAAGCGAATTCAGGGAGGTGTGTGATAACGATGACAGTTAATTATACGCATGATGCAGCGCTATACCAGCATAGATAATAACCTAGTTTAACTGGTATGTGGATGGTTAGTAAATAACACAAATATATTGTGCAATAGTTTGTCTTATTTTCTCTACTTTATGCTCTCATTTTCTCTGTTTCTCATCTTCAACACACACCATTCCAGTCATTTAGAAATACACAGAGCAACGGGGGGAGACGAGGTTAGTATTAATGGACTCATAACCCGACATCAACCCCTACTGCCGGATCGGTTGGCTATCAGGGTGACATCATTTACACCAATTTAAGAGGTTGAAGGGGAAATTGCACATTGTTTGGTGCTAAATTATATGTTGTGCTTCATTTCTTAATTAGATCCCTGAGCTGGGTGGCTGTGTTCATTGGTGTAGTATCTCTCTCGCCACGCTTTCAGGATTACCGCATTTCATAAATGCATTTCGCTCATGCGAGTAAAGCAGAAATAGACCTTGATGTTTAATAACACAACCGGACATAGCAATGCTAGAGATGAATCTATTAGTTGAGGTGGATTCATTGACCGCTACAGAGTAATTCAAGGCTGGAGTTAAAGTACAGGAAAATGAAAACAGGAACCGGCGGAAATGGACAACCTAAGCAGGCTCAGTGGAAATACGTGCCTGTGCCTACATTAGTGCAAAACTACAAAAACATACCCTTACAGACAATTCAATGCCAGTAAAATTTGAAAAATACACTTAAAATATTATTATTAATATGATTATCATATATATATTTTTTGCCCATGAGATACCATAAAATTATTAGCTATTAATTAATCTAATGTTCTGCCAGATTTCACCTGTGATATTATAACACTGATAAGAATTACATTTGTATAGAGTCTGAAGTATGCAGATGGATTTTTGGCGGGAGCTGTTGCCATGGTGAATCGTAATAGCGGCACTCCATTGATACTGGCTTTTTATAGTAGTGGTGCACGCGCTTAACTCAGAGTCAGTCAATTTAGAGTTGATTAAACCAACTAATTTCAGCTGTTCTGTAACCGAAAACTCAGAGTTTCCCATCTCAGGGTAAGTCAACTCAGAGTTCAAGTTTAAACCCAGAGTTGGTTGAACCTCCTTAGTGAAACGGGCCCCAGCTCTATTACTTTCAACTCTCTGTCCATTTAGAACAAGGCATAATTTACTATTTCAGCATTAATCTATTATTTTAACCATCACTACGGTCTACTCTTGCACCTAATCAATAAGTCCACCTTAAATATTGATACAAAACATTAAACAACTGATACACTGGAATATAGTGATTAATATTATTATTACTGTTGCAGTTATTGTTGTCTAAAATTGAACACCTTTGCAATGTAAACAAATGACAGGCTACAAGTGTTATTCATCTCCTTCACACTGCACTTTGATGTCAGGTGTCAGATGTCAATATATATATATATATATATATATATATATATATATATATATATATATATATATATATATATATTTGTGTCACATTTAAATATAATTATATTTTAATTCATTTCTTAATTGTTTTTATTTTTGTAATGATAATTCAGAGAATGAGAAAATCTGAATAAACCTTACCAGTGTTGTGATAATTATTTTTAAGGCACTTTATGTTTTAAAAAATAAACAAATACTGTAATATAATACTAGTTTAGTCAAATAACATAAAAAAGACCATACCCCTCGATGCCTGTGAAACCTTTCTCCCTCAAACAGCACGTTAACGTTACTTCTACACTACAGACTAAACACAGCAATATAAACAACAAAATAATAATAAATAATAAAATTAAATAATAAATAATAATAAGTAAATAAACATCAAAATCACTTCGCTGAGAATGAAACACCACTTACCAGCTGCCACGGTGTTAATAATATCCTCTAGCAATTAAAAAATGCGCGTGCAGGTGAAAGGTCATCATTTATTTACGGCTAAATTATTAGTAATAAATTTTACTAATATTTAGATTGGGCATGGGCAGGCATTCTCAAAAGGGCATGTTATTACAAAAAAATTTGAGGAAAATTTGCTTTGACAAAAGGGCACTTTGGGCAGCAAGGGGCAAAGGGGCAGGTGCTCAAGCACCCAACGCCCCCTCCCCCCCCCACCTCTGCACGTGCCTGGTTTCCAGCTGATATGATGGCTTGTATGGCAGTAAAACAAATAATGATTTAAGGACAGATTATCCATTAGTAAAGACTTATTTTTGTTTGGTTACTATACAGGTCCTTCTCAAAAAATTAGCATATTGTGATAAAGTTAATTGTTTCCATAATGTAATGATAAAAATTAAACTTTCATATATTTTAGATTCATTGCACACCAACTGAAATATTTCAGGTCTTTTATTGTTTTAATACTGATGATTTTGGCATACAGCTCATGAAAACCCAAAATTCCTATCTCAAAAAATTAGCATATCATGAAAAGGTTCTCTAAACGAGCTATTAACCTAATCATCTGAATCAACTAATTAACTCTAAACACCTGCAAAAGATTCCTGAGGCTTTTAAAAACTCCCAGCCTGGTTCATTACTCAAAACCGCAATCATGGGTAAGACTGCTGACCAGAAGGCCATCATTGACACCCTCAAGCAAGAGGGTAAGACACAGAAAGAAATTTCTGAACGAACAGGCTGTTCCCAGAGTGCTGTATCAAGGCACCTCAGTGGGAAGTCTGTGGGAAGGAAAAAGTGTGGCAAAAAATGCTGCACAACGAGAAGAGGTGACCAGACCCTGAGGAAGATTGTGGAGAAGGACCGATTCCAGACCTTGGGGGACCTGCGGAAGCAGTGGACTGAGTCTGGAGTAGAAACATCCAGACCTACCGTGCACAGGCGTGTGCAGGAAATGGGCTACAGGTGCCGCATTCCCCAGGTCAAGCCACTTTTGAACCAGAAACAGCGGCAGAAGCGCCTGACCTGGGCTACAGAGAAGCAGCACTGGACTTTTGGACAAATTTTGCATGTCATTCGGAAATCAAGGTGCCAGAGTCTGGAGGAAGACTGGGGAGAAGGAAATGCCAAAATGCCTGAAGTCCAGTGTCAAGTACCCACAGTCAGTGATGGTCTGGGGTGCCATGTCAGCTGCTGGTGTTGGTCCACTGTGTTTTATCAAGGGCAGGGTCAATGCAGCTAGCTATCAGGAGATTTTGGAGCACTTCATGCTTCCATCTGCTGAAAAGCTTTATGGAGATGAAGATTTCATTTTTCAGCACGACCTGGCACCTGCTCACAGTGCCAAAACCACTGGTAAATGGTTTACTGACCATGGTATTACTGTGCTCAATTGGCCTGCCAACTCTCCTGACGTGAACCCCATAGAGAATCTGTGGGATATTGTGAAGAGAAAGTTGAGAGACGCAAGACCCAACACTCTGGATGAGCTCAAGGCCGCTATCGAAGCATCCTGGGCCTCCATAACACCTCAGCAGTGCCACAGGCTGATTGCCTCCATGCCACGCCGCATTGAAGCAGTCATTTCTGCAAAAGGATTCCCGACCAAGTATTGAGTGCATAACTGAACATAATTATTTGAAGGTTGACTTTTATTGTATTAAAAACACTTTTCTTTTATTGGTCGGATGAAATATGCTAATTTTTTGAGACAGGCATTTTGGGTTTTCATGAGCTGTATGCCAAAATCATCAGTATTAAAACAATAAAAGACCTGAAATATTCCAGTTGGTGTGCAATGAATCTAAAATATATGAAAGTTTAATTTTTATCATTACATTATGGAAAATAATGAACTTTATCACAATATGCTAATTTTTTGAGAAGGACCTGTATTATGACTTCAAAAAATGTTTACCATTGTGCATGATTTGTAAAATTATAATTTTTGATGTTTGCCTCACATAACCAATTCCATTTGTATGGCTTTTCTGACATAGTAAACTTGCTCAGTAGCACACTGGCTCAGCATTACACTTGCATCAAATTAGTTTAAACACTTGTAAAGCCTAGTACAAATAGCATGTTTGCATCATCAAATGTGTGTGTGTTTTTTTTTATCTCATATTATCTTTTGTTAACATTATCATTCGGTTTATGGAAAGTATTAGTGTAGATGCTATGCTATTTTCAAGAGCATTTTTAATCACAACAAACTACCACGATATCTAGGCCTTGATCAACCAATGTAATAAAACATTAAACAGTAAAGTACAAAGTTTGATATATAGGATCATGAAAATATAACATTGTCAGATTAATGTTCATCTGTTTCGGATGAACCTGAACTAGCTTCTAGCATAATTTAAGTCATTTCACTTTAAAAGTGTAGCAAAACATGCAAGAAGCAATGTAAAATAATTTTGCAGAAATGTCAACACAAGCACATTTTTCTAATGAGCCTGGGTTGGAAATGGAGGTGGAAGAATGCACAAGAATGCAGAGAGAGAGAGAGAGAGAGGGAAATCAAAACGGGCAAATTAGATGAGGCTAATGAAATAAGAAGCATCTCACTGAGCTACATGTCTCTCCGTTTGTCCCTCAGAGAGTTTCAAGCCATCCGGCTTCTCGTTTAGTCAACTTTTTAGCCATAAATGACAGAGCTAATTAGCTGATTTTCTAGCAGCTGACCAAACACAAATCATTCCGAGCCAGCAATAAGCTGGCAGCCTGGGACGGTCCATGATGCCATTCAGAGCACTGCAGGGCCTGGAGAGCCCCTGGTGGCCCCAGAGGCAGCATGAGAGGCCCCTGCGGCCACATCATGTGAATCTGCTTATTGCATTACCCAAAAAAAAAAGTCCTAATGGCAGAGAGCAGCTCTTCAAACTCATACAAACGGGTCTCTGTAGTCTCTCTCGCTCTTCAACTCACTGCACAAGAAACGTTTTCCCTCTCTCCTGCGCTTAAATTATAGCCCTACATTCCCCTCTCTCTCCCTTGCTTATGTACCATCACAATCTATTTGCTTCTGCTTTCTCTAGTCTCCAGAGACAAAAAGTTTGGAATCTGCTTGTGAAGTGGACTTGGGGACTTATGACACGCATTTATAAGTAGCGTTTGCTAAAGAGGCATCACTATGTTTGAATTCGAAATAGCACACTCCTCTTACTATTTCTGCCAAATGATGATAGGTAAAAACAGTATGAGCCTTTCATTCTAGTATACTTTTACAAATTCATCCTATTAGTATTGTTAAAAGTAGTTCGGTTCAATCTCAGTTCAGCTTGATGTAGCAAACATGATGTAGAATTGCATTTCTAATTTGAATGCAATGAAGTAGAAGTGAAATGAATTAAAATGTAAATATCAGCTGTAAATCAACTGGATATTTTATCTAGAAAAGCAAAGTTTGTCAAATGTTTCCTTGACAAAATCATGTTTGAAAGTCAAAACAACAGAACGATATACAAACATAACAATCGAATGGCAGATGGATATAATAACAGAACAAAGATATAATGACATAACCATAGAATGATAGAATGACTGAACAAACGATAGATAGATAGATAGATAGATAGATAGATAGATAGATAGATAGATAGATAGATAGATAGATAGATAGATAGATAGATAGATAGATCACTCAAATTTGCTCCAGAAAATGTAAAAATCCAATATGAGATGAAGTCCTTTCAGCAGACATACACAAACGTTTCACTAGATGACCTCTCTGAGACCTGTGCAAGTGCATTCATTCCTGACAGTCAAATTAGAGCAGTTGACCTGAGCTGCTGGAGAACTGTATGTGCTGATATACAGATGTCCTTGAACTGTTCCTGTATAACAAACAGTGCTGGATTTCTTTTATATCTGCCAAATAAGAAGCAATACATTTAGAAATAAAATAAGAAGCTGGTGTGGGAATGTACAGTAATATTAGGGCTTAAGGATTTGATCAAATCCCAAACTTCTGAATAATATTATTTACAGGTGTACAAGCGTTTTATAATCATGGTATTTAAGTATGTGAATCTGTCATCTACTTGTGCAGAGTAAGCAAACTGCAGCCGGTCCAGATGGTCTGTGACTAGGGGACGGAGCTACTTCAGGACCAACCTATCAACGATATTAATGATGTGTGAAGGAAGAGCAATTGGTGTGTAGTCTTTAGGGTCGTTAAGATGAACACGGCAGGAAGTCTTCCAGACCTGGGGCACCTTCTGCAGACTTTGATGGGAGGCAAACAAAGTCCTGAAACACTCAACAGAGCTGACTAGAGCATATATCTTACACCCCGGGGCAGATTCCTGTGTGAAGATTACCCAAGTCTCTCCTCATCTGGTCGGCTGAGATAGGGATGGACCACTGGCTCAGAGTCAGTTCTTCTGTCGAAAAACTGATTCAGCTAATTAGCCTTGTGTAGCTCTGCTATCTACCTGTTTGTAGCCAATGATGGATGATACAGTTCCCTCACAGAGACCCTCGCTCGGCATTCATCTGCTCTTCAGGTTTTATCTCCAGACACAAGAAGGTCCTTCTCTTCTTTTTAAGCAGGAAACTCAAGCCCATCATGATTTTAATAGTTCTAGTTTTAGTTCACGTTTATTTATATAGTGCTTTCCCCAGTATATATTGTCTCAAAGAAGTTTTACAGAAAATGCATGTTTCAGCATTAAAGTATACAAATGGCCAATAATCAGTTAGAACAACATGCAGAAGCCAATTTAAGTTACTTTAATTTTGCTGGTTTTCTATTGGATGGAAAGGGAGCCTTTTCAGGTTGGTACTTCCCACCCATAGCCACGCCCTGATTTCTGATGTCATCACTAATCATTCAGAGTTCATTCCCTGTAAGTATGTTAATGATTCCCAAGAGGGAAACAACGGAGGGAGCCACCTCCCTGATGATGCCATCGCTGTGTGAATTAGGTTGGATTGGGATTTACAGCATCAGGGTGAGATGAGGTTAAATACCGTATCCCACATTGGGTTTTCTTATCAGGGAACACAGCTAATTAGGGGTTTCAACATGACTAATTTAATTGAGCATAATTTTCTCTTTAGGTCCGCAGGCAAAACACCAAATATAGATTTAATAAAAATTGAACAGCACGTACTCATAGGAATTACACGGCACTAAAAGG